>NC_056744.1:666653369-666695869 GCF_019279795.1 Protopterus annectens
TTATATAGGTTGGAGGTGGTGGCACTGATGAAAAGACAGACGTTAGAGCTGGAGGTGGCAGAGTTAAAGATGTTAAGATTTGCATTGGGTGTGACAAGGATGGACAGGATTAGAAATTAGTATATTAGAGGGTCAGCTTAGGTTGGATGGTTTGGAGACAAAGCCAGTGAGGCAAGATTGCATTGGTTTGGACATGTGCTGAAGAGGGATACTGGGTATATTGTGAGAAGGATGCTAAGGATGGAGCTGCCAAGTAAGAGGAAAAGAGGAAGGGCTAAGATAAGGTTTATGGATGTGGTGAGAGAGGACATGCAGGTGGTTGGTGTGACAGAGCAAGATGCAGATGACAGGAAGAAATGGAAACAGATGGTCTGCTGTGGTGACCCCTAATGGGAGTAGCCAAAAAAAAAAAAAAAAAAAGAAAAAGAAGATATATAATACTAATACTGCATCTATTAACTGTTAAACTATGGTTACATGCATTTTTAACCTGCAATGCTGGCATCCCTTTATGCTCGACTGATCCTAGTTGGCACAATGTTTCTATAAAAACTTTTTATGTATTTTTTTCCAGCTAGTTTTTACTGATTTAATCTCTTACCATCCTCTGTCAGTATGTCCTATGTCATCCTTATTGTTGATATTCTGAATCAACCTAATATTTAGCTAGTAAACAAATAAAAACACTGTTATTACTGCTAAAGTAGCTGAGGGAAGAGAAGAAAACTGCGAGTAGAACCTTCGACAAACCATCATGGCTCCACCATTAAAACAATCACTTTAGTCAACGTATTAAAAGCACAAAGTAACAGAAACTGTTAAAATAAAACAAAAAGCAGGAACAAATCAAATTCCGATAAGCTCTTTTGGCTAAAATAGCCTTTATCAGATCATAAATGCATTTCCTGCCTCTAAAACTATTTAAAGAGCAAACAACCAATCCCAAGTTCAAAATAGAGCCACATCCTCTTAAACAACCAATGGTGTTAACTACTAGTCATAAAAACCTTGAATGTAAAACAACCTATCACAAACTCAAGATAGGCTCATGGCCGCATCTTCTGCCAATAGAGCAATATCCAATCAAGGCCATCATGTAAATCAAGCCCTCTGATGTCAACCAATCACCAGCCTTCTCATTCGACAAGGCTAGGGTTATGCTGTACAAGTCCAAAAACCAAAGCGTACTCATGTTTGTCCCTTTAAAATATAGTATTTAGAGCTATTTTTAAGCCTTGACATCAAAGTAAAAGGTGAAATTCAAAACAATACATACAATTTATCATGAACTAAAGATAGGCTCATAGTCATAGCTTCCATCAATATGGTAACATCCAATCAAGGCTACCATGTAAATCAAGCTTTTTAATATAAACCAAACAACGGCCCTCTCGGTTGGCAAGGCTGGGGTTATACAAGTCCAAAGATCAATGCATTCTTATGGTAGCGATCGATCACTTATGCCCCTTTGCCAAAAAGTATTTAAAACTTTTTTAAGCCTTGACATCAAAGTAAAAGGTGAAATTCAAAACAATTTGCACAACCTATCATGAACACAAGATAGACTCATAGTCATATCTTCCATCAATATAGTACCATCCAATCAAGGCTACCATTTAAATCAAACCTTTTGGTATAAACCAATCAACAGCCCTCTCATTTGACAAGGCTAGAATTATACAAGTCCAAAAATAATCAATGCATTCTCATGGCAGCGATCGATCACTTATGCCCCTTTGCCAAAAGGTATTAAAAAATATTTTCAGGCCTTGGCATCGGGATGAAAAGCAAAGTTCAAAACAATGTGCACAGTGATTGCATGGCTGGTATCTGCAGTCCTAGGATCTCACAGGGGACATGTCATATGGAGCCAGAATGCAATACATTTGCATGTTAGCGAATGTCTTTATTCCACTTATTACTTGTATGGAATAATTAAAAAAGTGTGTTTTAGGCCAAAAGGGAAGACCAAACAGTAAGCATATCAGGCGCATAGCTAGATTTGGCAGATCTAGCATCTCACAGGAAATGTATGCCAGAACTATAAGGATTTAATTGGCATTGTGCCACCTAAAGCTTCTCATATACAGCAAAACATCAGTCAACAAGATGTTGAGGTTTGTGAATGCTTAGGGGAAATGATTTCTGCAGAGAATAGGTACTTCCTGGTTCAATAACAGCAGGTAACTAAGCGCAGGACCATGCCAAAGACACACCCTCTTCGATAGGTCCAGTTATATCAACACTCAGAAACTAAAAGGCCAATCACCAGATAAAGGCTTATAGCCAATCTCAAATTGGAGACAATGCCACAACCTCCTCAAGTATTCAATCATGTGCCCTCCAATAGTAGAAATCCTCAGAGACTAAGAGGCCAATCCCGACTGAAAGTAAGGACAGGTCATTCTTAGTAACCAATGATATATCCTCCAACCATAGTGGCCCCTGTGAGTCAGGCCTCCAGGTGTGAGCCAATCATTAGCCTTCTCGCCTTCAGAATGGGTTTCAAAGGAACAACATTATTTAAGCCTGGGGGACAATGTTCTTTCATATTCACGATCCAGTCTATCTCTTTGATCTCTGTCCACTTTCTTATATCTCCTTCTCTTAGCATTGGTTGGATATATTTCAAAGCTTTAAATTTAAAGCTATATGCTGGATTCTGAATAATATGCAAAGCCAATACATTATTGGAATCAGCATTCCTTAGATCTCTCAGGTGGTGTAAAATATGATCCTTAAAGTGCTGATCAGTTTTTCCTGTGTAAAAAGCTTTGCATGAGCAACAAGATGCAAGATATATCAAGTGCTGAGTATTGCAATTTGCAAACACATTGAAGGTATAAGTTCTGTTGGAAATAGGATGAACAAATATATTACTACTATCAACAGAGCTGCAAGCTTTGCACCAATGACATCTAACTGTACCTTTCATATCCAGTGGAAACTGGTGGCTGAAGCCATCTTTGTTGCGGAGAAGGCTTTTAATGTTGCACTTATTTTTATGTGAAAATCTAGGGTAATCGCCCACAATGGTCTTGATCTTCTCATCTGCAGTTAAGACAGACCAATACTTTCTGATGGTATCACAGACACGTTTGTTATCAGTACTATATGTGAAGCAACACTTGAGGTGATCATTATCGATTCTACATTTATTAGGAATTGACAAGGTCACTTGATCACTAAAATACAGATGTCCCTTATTACTTCTCATGGTGTTGCGACTAGTTGCCAGTGTAAGGTCCGAATCTTTATACCCTCTAAGCTGTAGGTTGTGATATAACTTATTGTACTCTGTCTGAAAATCAACATCATTAGTAGAAAATCGGGAGATCCTTAAGGTCTGATTATCTAAGATGTTGCTAAAAATATGACTGGTAAACATGCTCTTGTGGTGCAGATAATGATTCCTCCAGGTGTTTTTCCTATAGAGGCAAGTCTGTATTCCAGTTTCTGGATATAAAGTGATCTTCACATCAAGGAAATCTGTTGTCTCCTTAGTGTGACTAACTCTAAATTCCAAAAACTCAGTGCTATTATTCAGATAATCAGTGAACAGCGCCAGTTGATTGCCATCCCCTTACCACAAAATACAAATATCACCAACAAAACATACATAATAAAGAAGGCTTTGGTACCAAGGATTTAGGTTACAAAGCACTTTTTCTTTCTCCCATTGGGCTAATACCAGGTTCAAATTGCAGTTAGCGCAGGTGGTGCCCATGGCAACCCCCCATATTTGCAGATATATTACTTTTGCATAGATAAAGATATTATTCTCTAGCACCAACTCTAGTAGAGAACATAGTAGATCCTTGGGTAGACTTGTATGTTGCAGAAAGCAGAACACAGCTTCAATGCCAAATTGGTTAGGGATGACAGTAAACAGACTGTTAACGTCCATTGTAACTAAAAGTAGATTCCTCAAATCCTTCAGATCTTTAGTTCTCTCCTTCAGATCAACTAAGAAACTACCAGTATCCTTGAGTACCAAATTAGCAAAGGATATGTTTTTTTTTCAGTTCACTCTCAATATACATCAAGAGGGGTTCTGTTATCCACCCTCTGCCTGCCACTATAGGACGTAAAGGTGGATCCACAGAATCCTTGTGGATCTTGGGGAGTCCACTGATATCTGGTATGGTGGGATGTGATATCACAAAAACGTTATACAAATCCTTACTTAAACGCCTTTCCATTAGCATTTCATAAATATCATTGTTAAAGTTGGTAATCATCTTTTCAACATCTCTTCTATTTAGCATCCTATATGTATGTTGATCACTGATCATAAGTTGAATTTTATTAGTGTACCACACAGAATCCATTAGCCCAATACCCCCTCCTTTGTCAGCTGGCTTCAATACCAGATCCTCCCTTTCTTTAAACTCTCATAGAGCAACCCATTATTTTTGTGTCAAATTGTAAAAACCTCCTTTACGAAGGCCATCCTGTCT
The DNA here is from genome assembly GCF_019279795.1 of Protopterus annectens. Lineage (NCBI taxonomy): Eukaryota > Metazoa > Chordata > Ceratodontiformes > Protopteridae > Protopterus > Protopterus annectens. The sequence continues at coordinate 666,657,830 of NC_056744.1, forward strand.
TAACTTAGCCATCTCAGTTTCACATAAGTGTATAAATAGCACTACTGTAGGATGATTCACAGGTGTAAAGTGGCTCGGTTTCTTCTATCATAGTGGGCAAAAGTCAGCCCCTGTACCAAAAATCAATTTGAAAGTCACATTCCTTCCAAATAACCTTAAGTCTGTTACAAATTCATTCAAAGCAGAGGGTAATGCTGGTATAAAACTCAGCCCTTTTGCAAGTAAGGATAGATGTTCAGGATGTAGAGCTAACTGGAACAGGTTGAACACTAAGTTCACATAATTTTTTTCTGCTTCCTTTCCTGGCTCTGTGTTCTTGGATTCCAATGGTACTGCTGTTTGACAAAAACCGGTAATGCCCAATGAGTTGCCCCTTCGTTTGCTTTTCACCTAGTTCTTGATATTAAAGTAGTATTCAGAGTATGTTCCTGGTTGGTCAAAGAATGGGAGGCATGGCTGGGGCCAACTGATCATAAGTCTGTATCAGTTGCCTTGATGACAGGCCTTTCTTTTATCTCTCCTGTGGTATCTGAAGATGTAAAGACACTCAAAGTACTCACTGCATGATCAGTGATGTCTGAAACTAGACTAGGTTTCCTTTTCATTAGGGATTTTCCTCACCCATTCGGTCTTGTATCATCTCTCAGCCATTCAAAAATACGGCCCATTCTGAAATCCTGAAAATCGTGAGTCAGTTTTTTGGCTTTTTGCTCCTTAGGTTTATTCTCATAGACGTTGAGGTTGAATGGTAACATCTCTAGCTTTTGTAAGCAAGAGTCCTCAAGGTGCATATTCTCCAGTTCCATTTGTTTCAATTTGATACTATCAGCTATTTTGTCTTCTTCCAGTTTGAAGAAGTCTATCAGTAAATTAATGTATCTATAGCTGGTCTCCAAATTAATCGCTTGCCAATGGGCAAGTAATTCTGGATAAGTATTACCATATGAGAGTAAGCACTTCACCCTCATTCCTTGTGGTATTACTCTGTGGTATATGCAAGCTTCGAGGTGGGATCATTACCACTGTAGTCTTTTCAAACGATAGGCAGAGTTTTTCACCTCGTGAAAAATAGCAAAAAAGTCATTTTCAATGTTATTGTTGATTTGTATGTCAGATTCAGCATTGTTTAAGTTCAATTGCAAAAGGGGATTGAAGGATTCACCTAGGAAGTCCGATAGGGTAGAGCCCTTCATTCTGTCTTTCAAAAGTTGGTTTTTAGTCATGTGCAGTGTAACAGCAAAAAAAGTAGCAAAGAAATAAAAACACTGTTACCACTGCTAAAGTTGCCGAGGGAAGAGAAGAAAACTGCAAGTAGAATCTTCGACACACTACCATGGCTCCACTGTTAAAACAATCACTTTAATCAACATATTAAAAGCACAAAGTAACAGAAACTGTTAAAATAGAACAAAAAGCAGGAACAAATCAAATTCCGATAAGCGCTTTCGGCTAAAATAGCCTTCTTCAGATCATTAATGCATTTCCTGCTTCTAACACTATTTAAAGAGCAAACAACCAATCCCAAGTCCAGAACAGAGCCACCTCCTCTTAAACAACCAATGGTGTTAACTACTAATCATAAAAACCTTGAATGTAAAACAACCTGTCACAAACTCAAGATAGGCTCATGGCCACATCTTCTGCCAACAGAGTAACATCCAATCAAAGCCATCACGTAAATCAAGCCTTTTGATGTAAACCAATCACCAGCCTTCTCATTCAACAAGACTAGGGTTATGCTATACAAGTCCAAAAACCAAAGCTTACTCATGGTTGTCCCTTTAACGTATAGTATTTAGTGCTATTTTTAAGCCTTGACATCAAAGTAAACGGTGAAATTCAAAACAATACATACAACGATCACAAAGACAAGACAGGCTCATAGTCATAGCTTCCATCAATATGGTAATATCCAATCAAGCTACCATGTAAATCAAGCCTTTTAATATAAAGCAAACAACAGCCCTCTCATTTGGCAAGGCTGGGATTTTAAAAGTCCAAAGATCAATGTATTCTCATGGTAGTGATCGATCACTTATGCCCCTTTGCCAAAAAGTATTTACAATTTTTTTAAGCCTTGACATCAAAGTAAAAGGTGAAATTCAAAATAATGCGCACAAGCTATCATGAACACAAGATAGACTCATAGTCATATCTTCCATCAATATAGTACCAGCCAATCAAGGCTACCATGCAAATCAAAACGTTTTGGTATAAACCAATCAACAGCCATCTCATTTGACAGGGATAGAATTATACAAGTCCAAAAATAATCAATGCATTCACACGGTAGCGATCGATCACTTATGCCCCTTTGCCAAAAGGTATTTAAAAATATTTTCAAGCCCTGGCATTGGGATGAAAAGCAAAGTTCAAAACAATGTGCACAGTGATTGCACAGCTAGTATCCACAGTCCTAGGATCTCACAGGGGACATATCATTTGGTGCCAGAACACAATAGATTTGCATGTTAGCGAATGTCTTTATTCCACTTATTACTTGTATCCCATTCCCATGGATGGAAAGCTATGACTATGAGCCTATCTTGAGTATATGATAGGTTCTCTGTATTGTTTTGAATTTCACCTTTTACTTTGATGTCAAGGCTTAAAAATAGTGTTAAATACTATATGTTAAAGGGACAACCATGAGTACGCTTTGGTTTTCGGACTTGTACAGCATAACCCCAGCCTTGTCAAATGAGAAGCCTGGTGATTGGTTTACATCAGATGGCTTGATTTACATAATGGCATTGACTGGATGTTACTCTATTGGCAGAAGATGTGGCCATGAACCTATCTTTGAGATTGTGATAGGTTGTTTTACATTCAAGGTTTTTATGATTCGTAGTTAACACCATTGGTTGTTTAAGAGGATGTGGCTCTATTTTGGACTTGGGATTGATTGTTTGCTCTTTAAATAGTTTTAGAAGCAGGAAATGCATTTATGATCTAAAGAAGGCTATTTTAGCCGAAAGCGATTATCAGAATTTGATTTGTTCATGCTTTCTGTTTTATTTTAACAGTTTCTGTTACTTTGTGCTTTTAATATGTTGATTAAAGCAATTGTTTTAACAGTGGAGCTGTGCTGGTTTGTTGACGGTTCTACTTGTAATATTTAGCTAATGGAAAATGTTCAGGTAATATATTTAAACTAACTGCGAAACATATTGAGATTCATTGTGATTCATATTTCTGTTATGTTATTATAAACAAATTATTGTAATGATGCTGTGTCTGAAAATGGATTATTTCAGTTCAGACTATCAAGCTGAATGAAAACTAAAGCATTTCAATAGTTTATAACACTTTATATAATCATTGCATCCTACCCAAAATCATGTGAATTAGTTCCCAATGTTAGTAGTTTCACTGCTTGGCTCTCATTAGGCATAGTGATTGATAAATTCAGAGTTTCACAGTTTTACAGTCATTTTCTCTTGTATTACAATTATGTTGTGTTCATTATTTGAACAAAGTATTATATAAATGAAAAGTTACAAGTCTTGGCTCTATGTGCAATTGTCCTTCATTATAACATTATATTGACTTCAGTTTTTCAGGCTTTCCTTTTGCTGTTTTTGCAGCAGAAGGACTAGGCCAGGCAAAACATTCCAAATCCATTTGACTTTCTCACATGTTCCCAAATGTTATTTACCTTTATTGTTATGGCATAAAATTATAAGACACTATATTTAAAAATAAATAAATACAAAATAAAAGAGATCTGTACACTGCATCTTTATTACAGGGTATCCTACACTTGACATGTTAACTTCTTCTGGTGTAGAGTGAATGATCTTTACATGTCAGCTATGTAGAGCCCTTTCAGGCACCTCATGTTAGGTAGCCATTCTGAAATCCTTTCTGGTGCATCTTTATGGCATGCTGTACTTGTGAAATGGATTTAAGTTATTAGTTCCTCTATACATCAATATGCTGCACTGTAAGTGATTTGGTACCTCAGAGGCAGTTTTTCTGTGCTGTTCATTTAACTATGTGCTACTTGCACTGTTATTACATTCACCACTACCGACCCTTGTCTAAACATGCTTTCACTTGTGTTGTTATTGTATTCATCGCTATTTTCATTATTGTTGGCATAATGTGTCTTTCACATACTGCATCCTGTTTGGTTATGATTAGACAGACATTTTACAATGAACTTCTCATTTCCTTATCTGCCCTCCAAAGTCAGATGGCTATTACTTGAGTTAGCAACTGAAAATCACTTAACTGATTCTTCACTTGTTTGAGAATAGGTAGTTTACTGGAAAATATTAAGGCTAGGAGCTGTCACTGAATTTTATTATTTAATTCAGTATTTTAATACACCATTCTGCATTTTCCTACTCTTAGTCTCCAAGCAAATCATTTAACTAGAGAGTGTCCTTGAGCCAACATTGAAAAAGGCACTTGTGTCTCTTCACTTTAAATGGTAAATACTCAGTAAACTGTGTCTCTTCAGTTTAAATGGTAAATATTAAGTATCCTGTGTCTCTTCAGTTTAAATGGCAAATACTAGATAAACTGTGTCTCTTCAGTTTAAATGGTAAATACTCGGTAAAATTGACCATTGCTCTTTCCGCTTTTCAGTCAATCAGTTTTATTTAAGGAACTTAACTCCAAGAAGCTTACCGCATTGCTTGATCAAATGACAAATATACAAAAAGAATAGGATTTGAAAAACATGAAAATGCAATATCATCCAGAACAAACAACCTTTTGGTAGAGGGATTGAGCAATAAAATATAAGAAAAGGCAAAGACAAAATCACACAGAACTAAAAAAATGAATATTTAAATCTCCCAGAGTCCATGTTATGTGCATTTTTTAAAGAAACTTTCCTGACCTAAAGGTATCTCTTTGAAAAAAAAAATGTTTTTTTTTTCTAGCTGACATATTAGAGATAAGACTGTTTTGTGTTTAATTTGTAATTGTTTAAAATGTGCATTCTGTCTTGTAGTGATGACATTATACTGTGACTGCTGTGAGTTATTTTTGATCTGATTGGACGTTTCATGTAGGCTCAGGCTGAGCCTGAAAGTAGTCTAGTAAGATCACTCATTGGGTGCGGTTTCCAGCTCATCTTTGTCTTTTCTGGAAGTCTAGTAAGATCACTCATTTGCCCTAGTTAAAAGAAATAGCTAGATAGCTAACAAGATAGATAGATAGATAGATAGATAGATAGATAGATAGATAGATAGAATTAATAACACACTGTTACAAATGGAAGAATGAAGCACAATTCTGCTGTCTAATTCAAATAATTGGACTAAAATATAAAGTAAAATAATACCTCAAAAAAGAATAAAAGCTATGAAACAGTAATACAAATTAAAATCTGAACATATCTGTCTTTAGCATGTTGAGTGTCCCAAGCATCCGGAATATTTTAAGCATCAAAAATAAGAAAATATAGTAAATGTGTAACAGCATAGCATGCTGGAGTTACTGCAACAAATTGAATTCTTCTTATACTCAGATTTGAAGAGCAGAAGTAAGTAATAATGTGAAAGTGGTGACTGTGTTCTCTCCTATCCCAGCGTATACTTTAAAACAATGTGTCTTCTCATTTTCATATGTCTAGCATTGCACAACTTGCAGTCAGGATTTAAGTATTCATATGCAGCAATATAATTGATCACTTGTGCCTCTGGTCGTTTATTCTGCTATGCTTTATTATCCTCTGCACTGTTTTCTGTCTCATCTAGAAAGATGTACTACATAAGATTGAAGACCAGTTGATGAAAACATCAGTATAAAAATTCTGTAGGGTTAAAATGTAGACAAAAGATGATCTTAATAGCATTTGAAACACAATCTTCATTTCTCTATCATAACAATGTGTTGGATTCCATAATTTACACTTTCAAGTTCATGAATTCTGCTATTCATCTTTATCTTCAGCCAAGTAAAACACGCTTAGTCTGCATATGCTCACTGTAGCTCCTCATAGAGCCTTCATTACCTGACTGCTTAGCCTGAATTTATATCTGTGTATTTTCTTAACTTGCTTCATTGTAGCCACGAGTGTCAACAGCATGTTTTTATGCTCCTCAGACTGTCTGTCAACTGTATGTTTAATTCTATGCCCACTTTTTTATCTGTTTTCAGGGAAATTATAACCTTTATGCTTTGCAGAGCTCTATCTTTCCTTGTGTACATAGAAGACTACAATGTCAGAAATGCCCTTGGGTTACCATTGAAATCAAAACTTTCATGAGGCAAGGGAATAAATGTGGCTACTTTGAAAGAAAATCCATCTAAAATCCTATATAACAATTGTGTATTCATAAGAAAATAAGAATGGTTACAAATTTAGTCAAAGCTATTTTTCTTAAAAATAAGCTAATGTCTGCTACCAATGATTCCAAAAAATATGGTAAGAAATAAAACATCTAAAACTACAGTCTTCCAACTCAGACACTCTTTCCAGTAATGCCACTAGAAATTCTAATACTAATCCAGGAGACGATTATATGAACTTTGTCATTTGTTACATTGAAATCATCACCAATAATTTCTTAATCCCATATCTAACCAACAAATTAGTGAAAAGGACTCACTCCATTATACAGTCTTGTAGACTATGCAGCCACATCCTGTGTCCAAGCTACAGCCACATCCCGTGTCCAAGCTGTGCCTGAGAAGGAAACTAAAAGATTATAAAATAACTTGAAACCCTGCACCTCTACCTTCACTGCACTAACTTTCTTATGAAGGCAGCACAGAAAATAACCAAACCACTAACTAATACTTATATCTGCTGAGTTGCTACAGGAATTGTTCCACCAGCCCTGAAATGTGCCATCATTATACCTCTTTCTAAGCTACCCCAGCCCAAAACCCATGCTGACTATCGACTTGTCTCTACTCTTTACTCACTTGTGAAAAGTTTTGAAAAATGTCTTTATAAAGAGCTGTTTAACACTTTAATAACTATGGACATCTATCTGATAGACAGCAGGGCTTCAGAAATGGTTTTAGCACAACCACTGCTATACCTGTAGTATGTGACACTATCTATAGCAATCTACACAACAGTCTCATTACAGATAGCATGCAGATGGTATACAGTTCGTATGCAGACATGACTCATGGCTTAGAAACTGCTTTCCACAAAATTCTGCTTGTTCAACTATAAAAACTCAATCTGGGAGAAAGTATCATTCCCTGGTTCCATAGGTATCTTGACAGCAGGCCTTTCAAGATTATTCTAAGAACCAGCTGTTTACAAATCAAACACTTAAAAACAGATGTCCTCTGAAGCTCTGTTTCTGGCCCATTACTGTTTTCTTTATTTATTAATGCTATTACTGATGACTTACCTGAAGTTACCTTAAGCTAGTATGCAGCTGACATTTCTTTACTTCAGGCAAACAGATGACCCTCAGTTTTGCAGTCTCACCTCCAGCAGCGGTTTTCTGATCTCTGTCAATAGTCTCAACAAAATAAACTCTAAATTAACTACACAGAAGCACACACACACACATCTTTCCTCTCCTAACTGAGCCTCTCAATTTCCTGCCCTTTCTATCTCAGAGAATAAATTTAATTAATTATTTATTTAACATTTGTTTACTGGGAAAGTCTAACTGGAACAGGGCCCATTTTTAGTGGGTGTCTGGGATGAAATGTTCCAGATGCATATCTTTGGAATGTGGGATGAAACCAGACCACCAGGAGGAAACCCATGTGAATACAGGGAGGATATGTAGACTCCACACAAAAGGCACCCCATTTGAGAATCAAACTGGAGAACCTCTTGCTTGAGGTGACAATGCTAACAGCTGCACCACTGTGCCACCCATAACAACCTTATTATTCCTTTTGTAATAAAGAACACATACTTAGGCCTTAACTTTCACTCTGAATTAAGCTTTGCAACCCACACTGATAATATCATTAATAAAATCTGCTGTAGGATATCACATCTACTGTCTCCTACCACCTACAAATCACTTGCCAAGAATGTATTTTTTCCTAAACTAAAATATTGCCTTTCTCACTCTCTGTACATCCTGTTTATACCACCAAAAGACTAAGAATAGAATTGTTAGACTTGTCTTATTTGCTGATGCCCATACATACCACTGCACCCTATTAAATGACCTAAAACAGAGATTAAAACCATACCTCTCAACTGTCCCTGATTTACAGGGACGTCCCTGATTTTGACTTAAAATTTAGCTCTGTCCCTCTTAATCCCTCCTAAAACTAGTGACTTTTGGAGGAAAGGTGGTGAATTACACTTAATGAATAATGACAATAATTAAGAGTTATAGACTTCTTTTACTTCAGAAAATGTGTATTAATTCATATACTCTGATTCTGTCAATGCTTCAAGTTAATAGCATTAATACTTTAAAAGTGCCCCTGACTGTCCCTGATTTTTTCTTGACTTGTCCCTGATTCTGTTGAAATTTGTCCCCAATTGGTTGAGAGGTCTGATTAAAACATATTTTCCTAGTAAAACGTAGTGCAGCTAGCACTAAATATCCAGTAAATCATGTTTTGCTGAACATATAAACTGGATAGCAAGTGCAGGTATATAGTTCTCTGCTCATGTAACTTGCCTGTCCATATTGACGTAAAGAATTTGAGTAATTCTTACATAGGAACAAATGAACTTGCATATGAATGTATATGTGCCTATTTAGTTTTTTATTCAAGAAAGTGAAAAATGTACCATTGAAAATGGATGCCATTTTTACCTTTATATCACTATTATCTTTTCCCTAATCTGTCCTTATTCCTCACACTATCTCTGTATGCACTAAATGTATCTCCTTACCTAAGCTTTACTTAAACCCTAAAATATAGATACACATCTGCTGACAGACTCCAAGCTCTGTCACAAAACCATATTTCTTTTTTGACCAACCCAGAAGTTGCCGAGTCCACTATTCACACAAACTGCATTTTGCCTAGCATGCACTATAGTTTTTTTTTCAGTGTTTTAGCATCATCAGCATCTGTGAAAAAAATGTACACTTGTGTAAATCAGACTATGGGTAAGGCTAAAACATTAGAACCAACTGCACATGAAGGCAAGACACTTTATATAATGGAGGAACTGGCTAATGTTTTTAATAAATATTTCTTAGTAGGTGATAATATGGGTATTGAGAGCATTCATGACTTGAGAATTACAATATTAACTTGGAAATGGTGAGATCTGCTTTAGGACACATTTTGCAAGACTGTGGTATGGGACCTGATAATCTTCCTGGATCTTTTTGGGTTGTTTCTAACATATATGTATCTGCTACTATCATGCAAGCCTCTCAACTGTCAAGATTTTTGCCTCCTATTTTTGATCTGTTACTCATAATATTTCTGGTTTTCTGGCAAGTCACTGAGTATTGAAATCTGTAAATAATGACATAATTTGAGTTTCAGACTTCATATTCTTCATAAAATGCATGCTGAGGGTATGTCCAAGGTGGTGAAAAGCTAGCAGTATAATTCTTCTGCTCTGCTATTTGAAATGTATTTCTGATAGGAAATTCAAATTTTAAGATATCTAAAATATTATTTTGTGTGGGATTATCATCTTAACATCACACTGAAGGATATTATTTTAAAATATTTTCCTGTTGCTATCTTATCAAAAAGGTTTATATTTGCATATTTGAAATGAGCCATCCAAAGACTAATTCAAAGGACTTATTAAAAAAAAAAGAACTGCAGTCGGTTCTTACAAATATACAAGAACTTTCAATAAAAAATAGGTAAAATAGATAACAAGTCAGATAATTTTAAAGAAAAAATGTTCAAAACAAAAGGAACATCTAGATGATATAATAAAAAACAGAAAACCCAGATTTTGGGAATTAAATTAGCTTTGAATGATATAGAAGGCAGCGTGTCAGAAGGAGAGCACAGCATAGATTTTCTACTAAAAAAATACTTTACTACTAAACAAAATTGATGATCCAGAAAATAGATCAAGAAGAAATAGCATTCACATATATGGTTTACAAGAGAAGATAGAAGGTGACTGAATGGTAAACTTTCTTACATCTTGGCTTCCAGAAACTTTACACTTACCTGAATCCATGTCATTTGCTATCAAAAGAACATACGGGTCTTTGATTGTTCCTTCTTGAAGAAAGATTATCCTCCAAGGTCCATAATTGTTAGGTTCTTTTCTAGTCAGGACAAAAAACTGATATTAAAAACATTGTGGACTAATTCTCTGATTAAAGTAAATGACAACATAAATGAGGTTTGGTAACAAACCAATTTGTCCAGGAACATTTTCAGAGGGGGGTTAGATACCCCTCTGACAGGGGCCCAGATTCAAAACTTGGCTGGGATAATTATTTAGCTGCTCCTCTGGCCAAGTGGTTAGGGAGGTGGTTTTATGTGGCTTTACCATAGTGAGAATTAAAAGGGTAAGGGGAGATGAAAGGGTTAAAAGGGAATGAGTAATGATTGGGAGGAAATGAGGTAAGGGTAGGGAGGGGCTTAAAGGGTTTATGCAAGTGTAACTAGGTAGAGAGTCACATTTTTGGCATGAACTTGCTATGACTACTATACAACAATAATGACAAAAAGAAAGGAATTACTACTTTTGGTGAAAGAATAAAAAAAAAACAGATTAAAGCACATTTGCCATTTCCTGCTAGACTTAAAGCTTTTCTTTCAGATGATATGAAAATATTTGAAAATCTCGAAGCTGCTATGACCTTCTTAAAGACAAGTAAAATTATTGACCAAATAGAAGATATGGATTGGAATAATGACTCCTTGAAGAGACATGCAGAAAAAATGGATTTAAAATCAATGAGAAGAAGAAACTAAAAGAGAAATGACTTTTTTTGTATTTAATACAAAATGTCTTTAGTTTACATCACTATACTAAGATAATTGTTACTTTTATCTTAAACATGCATTGTCCTTTCCAAATCAAACTCGAAGGGAAAGGAAAACATGGATACACACATTTATAAAGTAAATAAGTTCTAACTATACATATAAATTTATAAAATTCATTACAATAAAAAATACTTATTAACAGCTAGAAAATAATTTATACTAATACCTAATATACATTTCTCAAGTTAAGAAAAATGTTATTTAATTAACTTAAACTTGATCATAAGTAATAAAATATTATTTACGTTAAAGATTCTTAATGAGCATATTCTAAGCATAAAATTAGTTAAAAACTTTCATACTTGCATTTTAGATTTTATAGTATATAAGCTGTTACTTTAGAGTGTGACTGTGTTAGTTTTTAAAATATTTATGTTTGTTTTTTATTATTTCTTTTTTCTTATGTATTGTGCCAATGTAATATGCTTAAGAGTCATGGTGAATTTAGAAATGATTAATATCTGTTATAACAAAAGTTAAGTTCAGTATAAGAATGAGTGTCTTGGGAGACCTTGGTTTTATATGATATGTAAAGTTCTTGATACTGTGAAGAATCTCTTAAGATCAAAAGTGATTTCCCATTTCTTTTCCTTCGTTTTCATCCTAGAGCTGCCTCTCAGTTTTTTGAGCTTGGGATGGTGGAGCTGGGTTTTTCTGGGATAGATGTGATAGGTGAATGGAATTTGTTTTTACATTGGCTCTGGGAATATAGATAGAATGCCCGTTCAACTGATAAGTAGATGAGGCAATATGACCTTTGTGAGTCACCTGTGTTAAATGGAGCTCACATGCATTAAAACAGTCTTTTCCTTCTCTAACTACATTTTTTACTTACCCATTCCTACCAAGGATGCTCAATTATATTCAGTGCATCTGTTAAGGGAAGGGAGAGGGGAGTAGAGGAGGGATTGAAAGAGAAAGAGGAAAGACATTTATACAACATCATTTGTGAAAGGTCAAAGGTCTAATAAGGCCTGAACATCTAATGGGAGATATTCATGTAAGAAAATAAAAGAATTGTTATTAAATGTGGATATATAGAAATAAGATGATATTATTTGATCAAATTAGTCACTGTATTAAAAAAAGAACAATTCTTGCAGAATGCAGTTACATGCACAGAGTAAAACAGTAGTAAGCAGATTTATTTTTAACTTTAATATGGTACAAGGATTTTAATTAGGGATTTACTTTAGATATGTAATCTTACTGATGATATTTAGAGATCAACAGAATATTATTAATTGGAGAAATGATAGCATTATAGAGGAGTTATTTAATTAAATTAAGTGTGATAAAGCTTAAAACAGAATAATACAACTTTAACTTAATTGAGCTATAGAGCATACAATGGGTTGCTTCTCTGTTTGTTTATACTGTTGGTTAATAAGCTCAGACTTCATTAAATCTTTACATAAAACAATAACACTCGTTTTAAGTAATTATATATAAAATGTATTACTTCATATACATTAGAAGTTACATAAACAGTATAAATATATGACTTAAAATTGAATGTATATAGAATGAATATGCAACTATTGAATAAAATAAATGTTTATAGTTTGCAGAATATCTTATTTTAGAAATAGATTGTCTGTAATTGAGTTATATAGTAAGTAAATTTAAAACATAGTGATTCTTGTAGCTTTATGAATATGTGATCAGATAAGTGATAACTCTGTTAACAGTGCTGTTAATTAATACTAAGATAACTGAATATTTGAATGATAACTTTTAACATACAGCTGTTAATAAGAATAGTAGAACCCAATAACATATTTTATAAAAATATATTTAATAACCTTTTCATTAATATGAAGTTTCAAATAGTAATTGAGGAAAGTTTGATTCTGATCTTGGAGATTAGAAGGCAAACTAGGGGTATTAAACTCTATCAAGGGTGAAAGATATAAAAAATATGTATAAGGATCTGGGGATTATCACTAAATGTCATTTAAAATTCAGATTCCACATTCAGAATGTTAAGGTTAAACTGATGAAAGTGGAAGGCTTAATTTTTAGGAATTTCTATATAAGGGTTATGGAATTTTCAAAAATAAACTGTTTATAGCATACATTCAACTGATTATTGAGTATTATATGTTGTTTTGCCTGTACATCAAATTAGAAAAAATAATACTTGAGAGAATCCAACATATGTTTACAAAGAGAATTTCTGGGCTCAATGACAATTATTATTAATTATTATTCCAGGCTAAAGAGTTTGGGTCTTTACTCTATTAGTTATAGGTTTTTATAGGGTAAATTGTGTTTGGTATATAAAGTCAAGACACTACAAGCAACCACAAAGGCTTCTATAGTTATATCAAGAATCTCCATGGCAATACCCAGATTTTCTCTGAGTTCCTGCACAGTGGTACCTCCTATACTGAGCCAAAAGATATTGCCAACATACTGGCTGACAGATTCAGTGCCAGCTTTACCCCTCTCTTCCCCACAAAGGAGCAATCTCAATACCGGATGAGTGCCAGGTACCCAGTTTTACTACAGAACAGGTTAAAGCTGCATTGTCCAAGGCCAAGAATACAGCTTCCATGGGACCCGACAATATCCCTGGCTGTGTTCTACATGAATTATAAAGTGAACTGGCACCACATCTGTGTGCCCTGTTCACTTACAGCCTCACCTCAGGCTTTGTCCTTTCCAAATGGTCTACTGCTACAGTCATCCCTCTCCATAAAGGAGGAGCAACTATAGACCCTGAAAATGATTCCCCCATTAGCCTGACAAGTCTGATATGTAAGGCTATGGAGCACATTATTGTGGGCCTAATTAACAAGGACATAGGGAATCTCCAAACTCTAGATGCCACACAATTTGTTTTTTTGAAAGGTAGATCATGCCTGCTCAACCTGGTTGACTTCTTTGAGTCAGTCACCAGAGCTGTGGATGAGGGTAAGGCAGTTCATACAGCCTACCTCAAACTGGCCAAGGCCTTTGATTCCATTCCTCACTCAGAAATGATTGATAAACTCACCAAACTAGGCATCAACCCATATATCATTAGGTGGGTTGCAAATTGGCTCACAGATAGAGCCCAGAGTGTGAAAGTAGTGGACTCCAAGTGGAGTCCTACAGGGATCGGTCCTGGGTCCTCTCCTGTTTGACATCTATTTCTCAGAAGTCCAGGCTAACACGGAGGGACTCTGGCTGACCAAGTTTGCAGACAACTGCAAGCTGAGAGACATTTTTAACTCCCCAAGTGATGCAGACATCCTACAGAAGCACTGAGACCAATGACTGGTGTCAAAACCATGGCCTTAAGCTTAATGCCAAAAAATGCGTCGTCATCTCCATTGGTAAAAACTCAGTTCCCACTAATTGATGGGAGCTCACTGAACACTGAAGGAGTTATAAGAGATCTGGGGACACAGGTTGAAAGCAACTTCTCCTTCAACTACCACATTGCCACTGTGGTCAGAATGTCCTTTTATGTGGCACATCTCATTACCAAGGGTTTTGCATCCAGGAATAAAGAGGTCATCATTTCTCTCTACTCTTTCCTCATTAGACCAATCTTAGTGTATAATGCCCCATTTGGCATGTACCTCACTAGACACCTGCAACAGTTGGAGAGGCCACAAACGTTCCTCATGAAGAGGATCCTAGGCCTTAAACACATGTCCTACATGGACAGACTCAAAAAACTCCAGCTATTCTGTCTCATATCATCTACTAAGAGGCAATCCCTGCTTGACTTACAAAGCCATGTCTGACCCAGTTCTGTTAGAAATGCTGCATCTAAAGAAATCCCAATCCCTCCACACCACACACTCCAGAGACCTCAACCTCATTACCACAATCAACAGAACATGCTCGGGGGACATGTTAATAACCCCGAGACTGCCCATGCTCTGGAATAGACTTCCCATATATGTCAAGCAGAGAACCTCACTGGCCCTGTTCAAGAGGAATCTTGATGAGTGGATGGGAAATAGAAAGTTCACCCCGGGGATCATTTCAGTGGCTCTACTTGATAGATGCACTGGGAAGTGACGTTTGGGGCACAATGCCAGGGCACTTCTATGGGCTAGGCTTGTAAAGGTTCCAGGGCCATTAGCCTAGTACACACTTGTGAACCTATGACAAATGAAGACCTTCACTTAATGTTAAGTGTTGAACTGATGGATACAGGTAGAAATAACAGAGATGCTAGTTATACATTCAGAGTTACCAGTAACTGAAAAAAGTGGAGTATATAAAAAACTACTGAAAACCAGCAAAACAATGAAATGTGAACCTGAAAAGCCATGGAACTGAAGTATTTAATTCAAAAGGAGTAACCACAATTAGAAATAAAAACAAAACCACAATTTATTCACAAATAATGTTTAACACATTTTTATCCTTGAATCATAGTTATGGGACTTCTTCAGAACATTTAAAAACTGGAAGAACTCACAGATTTATAAGAATCAAAAAACTGGTATTAAATGATCACCATCGTTTCTTAATGGTATATTAAAAATAACCCAACTATGAAATGTTTGCATATATGGCATTGATAACAAACTCTTTCATGTTCATATTTCTGTTATTTATAAAAAAAATATAAAATTAGGTACTTTTCCGTTATCAGGGCAACAGGTCTAATGAGCAGTCGCATTGTTAGCATGCGGTCGCCCCAAAAAAATTCCCTAACTGTCTTTCTCCTGCTGTCTTCCTTTCACACACCTACACATACACACAGGGATTAAAAGGAAAGTGACTTGCAGAAGTAATACGTTTCTTGAAAGCAAACATTTGGATAAACTGTCGTGCTTCAGTGCAAATCTTCAAGGAACAACAGGCCTGCAACAAATCCAACTGTTCCTCTTTCCCATTCTAATGTCCAGTAAAAACATTCATCACTCTTAACTCAATCCAGTTTGCTAATAGAAAACAAACCCACTTATAAGAAGTTATAAAAAAGGGCGTAAATATATCACTTCATGTCTTGAAGTCAGCCGCTCTTTGCAGAGGACAAAGGGCTAAAGGCCAGTCCCCTACAGCACCTACTCTCGGAATTGGAAGGCAGGCAGATTTTGTCTTAGTAGTCAATGGACATTAAGCAAAAACCTAAACTTACACAGGGTCGTGGTTCTGTTTACTGCAGGACACACACACACACACACACACACACACACACACACACACACACACACACACACACACACATTTGTCTCAGCCTTGTCCGTGGGATGTATGAAGAAACTGACAGGCTCAGTAAAAAAAATCACATCGTACAGGGAAGAGATGAGGACATGCAGACTTGCATAAAGCAACACAACCGGAGAACTACATACAGTACAGCAGCAACACAAACTGCCATATCACTGGGTTGTCGGGCATGAAATTATTTACACATTCACTTTTACAAATAGGAAACTGAAACACAAACTAAAATAAGGATATATTGCGACCACGAGCTAACATTCCAACTGCTCAGTACACATGTTGACCCGATAATGGAAAAGTACCTAAAATTAAATATTTAGAGTTGATGGATGCAAATGGTACTGAGGTCTAGATTCTTGCCACAGTCAATGGTGCATTTATAGAATAGATTACCACCATTTATTCATCAATGTAAATTGATATTCTTCTTTAAAAAAGTTTTAGATTCATGAGCGGGTCCTAAAGCATTTTCTATCGTTACAGAGTTTGTGTTTTAATT
Source organism: Protopterus annectens (assembly GCF_019279795.1). Classification (NCBI taxonomy): domain Eukaryota; kingdom Metazoa; phylum Chordata; order Ceratodontiformes; family Protopteridae; genus Protopterus; species Protopterus annectens. The sequence continues at coordinate 666,674,397 of NC_056744.1, forward strand.
GACCTTAAGGCCCTAATGCAGTATTACTGAACTATTGAAGTATTAATTATTTAATTAATCACACGTGTATCAACCAAGTATACACACACACACACACATACACATACACACACACATATTTGTTTGTGTGTGTGTGTGTGTGTGTGTGTGTGTGTGTGTGTGTACCAGCCGTAATTAAAATAATGCCACACCATGCAATGTATCTACTAAGTAAGAGACAACCATGTGTGCTCATATAACTGCATTATTCCCAGTTCTGGACCCACACTTATGAAATGTGCAGTGCTTGCCATAATCAACCGTAACATAAGTGACTCCAATATAAAATATATACATTAATACTACAATGTACAGTGTATGAGTTTTGAAATTCTCATTTTTTTTCTTCTTTACAAGAAAAGAGAGAGAAAAGAGGCCTCCCACAACTGTCAAAGCATCTGGAGAGATAAATCATGTGCAAATTAGTTGATAACCATTAATATCCAGCCACAATTATACCTTATACCATAATAAAATGTCACACTAAATAAACAGGTAACAATGATACAGTACAGTTATTGATCTCCAGCCTGAGCTACTCTGTCAGTCTAGTTTCAAAAGTCTTTCCCGAAGCTTCAGCATATCACCCCAAGACAACCCTTCTAGGCACCTATGCCTGTTCCTGAACTTGTGCAGTCAGAAGGGAAGAAGGATTTCAGTGGAATTTCCTGCAGGAATTACCTCAACATAAATGCTTCAGATCTTAATAATTGCATGATTACTTAAGTCACTCAAAGTTAGAAATACTATGAATATTCTGAGTGTACAAGTCTATAAGTAGATGATGGGGTATATAGTTCTGGATATGTAAACTTAATGTATCAGACTTTAGTTCATACTTAACTGATTTTACAAGAAAAGTTATGGACTTAGTAACTCTGAATATCTTCTAAAAATTGTATTATTGGAGATGTGTTTCAGCATATAACCATCACTTTTTTGGTCCATTATACAAAAGCAAAGTGGTCATTACATACACCTTTGAGGAAAGATGTCCAGCTACAGCAACAACACCAAATATGCAGTTCTTTCTGCTGTCTGTCCTCCCTCCATTACAAATTAAAGTCATGCTAATAAATCATAATAAATAATAATAATAACAACAGTAATAATAATATTAATAATAATACCAGATAAGAGGTAAAATGGCCATGACTAGGTATGTGTGTGCTGTTTCATTATACAGATGTTACTCTATACAGTTGAATTACATTTGTATACTGTTAGTTAAGGCAAGTACTAGAGCAACAGGGGAAACATAGTACAGTGAGGATAAGGAAAGTATGCAGGAGTAAAGAGGACAGAGTATCCAAGGAGACAGACAAATAATTCAAGAAGAGGTGTAACAAGTCAATAAAAAGAAAATGGTCAAACATGTGAAGAATACTCAAGATATTAGGGGTGAAGAATGACAAGTAAAAGTAATTTCCAGTGACTAATTAGTCTATGCAAACCTGTAGCTATCACCTGACAACTTCAGAAACAAAACATATTCATGCAGTTTGGGACTGACTGCATTCAAATAGAAGTTGGTAATTTATCTGAATAAAGGATGAAACACTACAGAGTAAACTGTGTTATTGTTAACAGTAGCATGCAATTAATATTCAGATGAATTACTTAACATTCTGAGCAGCTTCACAATATGAGAACTGCAGGAAGAGTTTATACAGAAGCATATAACCTGAAAAAGAACTCATACACCTAAGCTGTCCATAAACAATACACTGTACGTATTCCGCAGGAAGCAGAATTCTGTCCAGATGAAATTCAGAAGAAGATAAGTACAAGCATAAAACAAATACCATCATGGCAAAAAACGAGATCCTTTAAAAATATATGCATATAAAATGGGTTCATGACAAAGTGGATTTTGAGAGACACACACACAGTGAGAGACCAGGGTCACTGATAACAATATAAGCAATGCCTCCTGCTGTGGAGCAGATCTGCTGAATAATCATAACATTGTGATGCCCAAGGCATCAGACAGCAGCAAAACCTTTGAGCTTCATGGTTTCATTTACTTCCAGTGACTGTTATCAGCTCCAACTCATGATATAGTGTATATAATGATAGTTTGAAAACAGGGGTTCCATATCTTCTAAAATATCTAGGAGAATATTTCCACACACTTGAACAACATCATTATATAACAGGTTTGAAGACAGATTAGCTGGAATAACTGAGACACAGATGTCTGTTGCAGAGTGCAAAGACAGTTCATAGTCTCATTCTACCAGTCAGCAGCCTTGGTACTTAATCATTTTGGCTGTTTTTCTTGCAGATTAATGTTGCCTGTAGTTTTTCATAAAGCATCCCACAAAAAAGATAAGGTAGCATTTTGTATTAGAAAATGCAATCCTGTTTCTTTTATTAAAAAGAAGTAGTGGGAAGTTCCCTGTTGTCCTGGCCAAATGTCTCCTAGTGAATATCTAGGTGCCTGAACACCACGTAAGGTTTGCTTAGAAGAGAGGACTCTTGGCGTATAGGGACTAACCTGGTCAACAGAAGCATACATAAAATAAAAATAATACGATAACCCTATGTGTGTATGTCAAGTGGAGTGTTAACTCATTTTCAGTTGTATAACCTTTTGCACGTACATGAGTTAAGTAACCGTGTTAGAAAATTGGATCTGTAACTGAAAAGGATGTAACTGTTGAGAGGAATATTGAACAGCAACTAGTAAGAATTACTGGAAAAAATGGTTCATGCTGAGATGAAACTTAAGCACATGAAATATGATCTAACCAGCTCTTAAACTCAAGTACCTTCAATAATATACAGGAGCTCATTAAACGGATAAGATAAAGTATAAAACAATTTAATTGCTATAAAAACACATATTTCAAAAAGTCACTGTTCCTGTAACCATATGACTCATAGAGTTCTCAAGCATTTGAATAGTCATTAGCAACTATGAAGCTGGCAGCTGTTGACTGAATCATTTCCTTCTCAAGTAATTCCCTATGTTATTATTCTTTTGTATTGCAGTTGGTTCCCTAACCCGAATGATTTTGTTCATATGCAGTGTTAATAGCTGGAACTGAAATATCACAAGGGATAACTTTCTTCAGCTTTAATGCAAACTTTAAATACTGGAGTAACATAAGGTTAAGCAATTCAAGGTCTGAAAATTATTTATCCTACACCATTGTTTATTTTTTATGAAGTTACTATCTTGTTTTATGCAAAATGACTGTTGTACTAACAAAATATATAGAATTAGAATAACATGAATATATTTAGCAAACAAATTGTTTATATAGAGAGCAATACCAAGACCCAATCGATCCAGCAAAATCGTCAGGTATCACGCTTGCATTAGAGAACAATGCCAATCTGTCCTGCATCCACTGACAATATCCACACCCTGACAATAATCACAACCGATATTATTTTGTCCTTTGTCCCTTACACATTACACATAATGGTTAAGCTTGCAAGTTGCTGTAATATGTGAATGCTTTTTCATACTTATTCATGTTCACATGAAAGTTATTATTTGATTTCTTGAATCAATTGTAAGTTGAGCTGCCTGGTAATCTTCAGGAAAGTGAGACTACAGACATGTCTCTAATTGTTAATCCTACATTTAATACACAAACGGAATACATACATAACTGTAATATTGTCCTGGTATTTACATATGTAAATTATTTTGTTCTGAGGTGACTGAATATCAGGGTTGAGTGGTGAGTTATTTATCAGTTTTACTTTTCAGCACTGGCGGAAGGAAGTTTTGAGAAAAACTGCAAAATAGTATAATTTCCTTAAATGGGATCTCTGACAACTTCAGTGCTCAACAAATGTTTCCCTTGCTTCCTAAGTTGTTATTGGTAGACTTTTTAGAATATCTAATGCACTTAGACATTTGACTCTCTTTATATGGTAAGGGGAATAAGCATGTAGTATAATGTTTGACAGCACCATGTTGAAATATTTTACTGTGAACATTTGCTCTTTCACTTTCATACAAATCTGACATTGTAGTGGGACAGACAAGGTGGCTTTCTTAGTGGGAGATAGGTGAGGAGGCATGTTTGACAGCACCAACTTGGAAAATAAATCTATCACCATTAGATCATTCACTTTTGTCCAAATCTAACATCCCAGTGGTGCAAATAATATGGCTGTCTTTTCTGGGTAGGAGTGAGGAGACAGGCATAAACCAGGTGAAATATATTACTTTGTTCATTTGATCTTTCACTTTTCTTCCAATGTCTTTCCATTATGTATTTCAAAAAACACCCCTTGACTTCACACCTCTAAAGCACCATAAAATCAAGTACCAACTTCTCATAACAAAGAGATAATATGGTGCATTATCTCACCTCATCATACTCATGAAACATTGCAGTAGCCTGCCAAAATTGCTCATGGTGACCCTTGATTGTCACCCCTCTTCTGCACTTTTCAAAGATTGCCACTGTTTAGCCATGATTTCTATTGTCCATTACTCTCCCATTCAGCTTGTAATATATAACATACAACATCCCTTCAACAATAGAGCTGTTTGCTTTCTGATTTTTTTCTTAAAGTTGATTTGGTTTCTGCCTGAAACATTTTACTGCATTTTTTCTCATTATGAGTAAACTATCTATAGCAGTAATATTTCTTATGTTTAAGTGTGAAACTGTTCTGCTGATAGATTTCACCATATCTGTGGTATGTTTAACAATAATCTATTTTGTATTTTATTTCTTTGGAGAGTCCAGAATGCTATATTGGTTGATTACATCAGTGTTAATTGAAATATTTGAAAGTGTGAATCATATTCCAACCTAGCAATTGTTGCGGGATGCACCCCTTCCCCCCTCATGAAGGCCTATGTTATTTAAATTATTCAAATAATTAAAAAAAGGGTTGAAGAAAGCATAGCCATATATCTAAGACAGGTCCATTCCTTTTTTCTCTTCTTCAACCTCTTTGTATTCTAATTACTAAAAGGAGGTGACATCTATTCTGTTATTAGAATGGTGCATGTTTCTTCTTAAAAAAGCAAGAAAAAGGAGAAATAAAGGTGATGGGATTGGGAGATCTGAATTTGAATTTCATAGCGTCATTATACATTACTGATATCGTGATACTTATAAAGGTAATTTTCTCTAAAAAAGGCAATTTTGTCTTGCTGCAACTGTTTGTAGGATATCATTTTCATTAATTTTGGAGCTTGTTAATATAGTAGAGCTACTGGATGATGTGTGATGTCACACAGTCAAAGGTCATGATTTCTTGTTGGGGATCTCTCATCAGGCAGTTAAAAGCCTCCAGTTATTTGGATATTAACTAATATTTGTATTATAGATATAACTGTCTGGAAAATAATTTTCCATCCAGATACTGTTGCAGTGAGTGTGCTTTCAATAGGAATGATTCATAGATTAAAGGTTTCAAAGTTTGTTGAAGCAATTAGTTTTACAAGGCATGAATAAGAATACATTTACCCTGATAGTTTATTAAAGGGGCAATGACAAAAATATCACAGAGTAAGGATTTTGGTGTATGTGATGGATGATCTGTGAAGTTTTCTTTTGGCAGTAGGACAAGATAGTTAATATTGTCAAAAATCTCCATGCAGATGAATCAGTGGCTACAGCTATGGGAAGTTATTTAAAGGGTAAACTATTTGCATGCCTATGACCAGATGACTGGAGGCAGTCTGATATCCAATGTGATATCACAATTGTAGGAATTATGCTGGCTTGGATGTATACATAGATTCTGTGAACCATACTGGCAAAGTTATTCTTTCATTCTGATACTTTGGCAGTGGCATTCTCCCTGAAAAGGAGGTTACCAGATGAGATGTGATACTGATTTTGTTAAGGTGACTAGTGTTAATGAACCTTAGACTAAATTTGTTGTTTTCCAGATGACATAAGCAATGGCAATTTAATGCAATATGTGACAGTCTGTCCCATATTCAACTCTGCAGACTTTACTCATTGACATTGGAGATGGATTGGATGCAAACAATGATTCTCAAAGAGGTATGGATAATTAAAGAGTGCATGCTTGAAGGAAGATGATGAAATTCTGTGTCCAAGTACATGGAAACCCCACTGTCAGAGCTCAATGGGCATCTAGCAATTTTATTGGCACTTTGACAGTGGAGCAGCAGAGGTTTTCTTTAGGTCTGATTCTAAAATATCTCACTTTTAAATGACATGAACAGGATGTCATCAGAACCATTATGGTTTACTTGGCAGTACTGAGTTTTGCTTTTTTTCAGACTCATATCACTGTAAAATATATGAAACATTGGGAAGAGTGCAGAATGTAGAAAGGGTAAGACAGACCTCAGACATGACAGAAGGATCAAAACTGAGCTGCTGGAGTATGATCCGCTACATGTCCTCTTAAATTGCTTTCACTTTATCAGTGTGGCCTGTTTATTCTATGCCACTTTGGCTGCACTGGTTGATGTTTTCATAGAATTTTGTTTTCAGACTCAGCAGACTGTGAAAAGGGACCAGTAACTGGTACATTATACCATATATATATAATTTCCTAACCCCACTGTAGTGCGAACGTGTAGTTGGTATATTTAATTTATGAGGGGTGTGGTGGGCAGAGCCCCCCACTTGGGGGTACAGGGGGGGCTTGCCCTCCTGCATAAACATAGCAAACAGTGTGTGGGATGTTATTTATAATTGCTTTGTAGTTTTCAATGTTTTGAGATTTGATGTTATGAGTTTTAGATGTTTTGAAATTTAGATGATATGGTCTTGATGTTTTGAGTTTAGATGTTATGAAGAGTAGATGTTTTGATAGGTTCATAGGTTCATAGCTTCATAGGTAGGTACTAGGCTATCAGCCCTGGGGCCTATACAAGCCCATCCAAAATGGTATCCTGGCTTTTGCCACCCAAGAAAATTATTTTCCTGTGCCATTGTCTAGCAGAGCCACAGAGGTGATCCCGGGGGTGAATTTCCTATTTCCCATCCAATCATAATGATTTTTCTTGAAGAGTGCTAATGAGGAGCTTTGTTTGATATAGATAGGTAGTTTATTCCAGAGTATGGGAAGTCTCTGGGACAGGAATCTGTCCCTCTGGCATGTTCTGTTTATTGTGGTGACAAGGTTTAGGTCTCTAGAGCGTGTACCTTGGAGGAATTGGGATTTCTTTAAGTGGAGCATGTCCAACAGCTCTGGGTTTGACATAGCTTTGTATGTTAGGCAGAGATCACCTCTGAGTAGGCGATATGCAACGGAGTAAAGCTGGAGTTTATTGAGACGGTCTGTGTAGGGCATCTGTTTGAGGCCGGTAATCCTCTTTGTGAGGTATTTCTGCAGCCTTTCCAGTTGTTGTAGATGTCTTGTGAGGTACATACCAAAAGGGGCGTTGTACTCTATAATGGATCTAATGAGTGATGAGTAGAGGGGAACAATGACCTCTCTTTTTCTGGATGAGAAACCTTTTGTGATGAGGTGTGCAACGTAGAAGGATTTTCTGACTACTGTGGCAATGTGATTATCAAAGGAGAAACTACTGTCCACCTGTGTCCCAAGGTCTCTTATCACACTTTCGGTGTTAAGTATATTACCGCCTATGTTGTAGTTCATGGGTACAGAGTTTTTACCAAAGGGGATGACAATGCACTTTTTGGCATTGAGCTTGAAGCCTTGGCTTTGACACCAGGCATCTGTCTCAGTGAGGCCCTTTTGTAGGATGTCCACATCATTAGGAGTTTCGATTATGGCTCCTAGTTTGCAGTCATCTGCGAACTTTGTTAGCCAAAGACCTTCTGTGTTAGCCTGTAGTTCAGAGAAGTAGATACAAGACAGGAGAGGACCCAGGACTGAAGCCTGTGGTACTCCACTTGTCACTGGTATGAAGTCAGATTTGGAGTCTGCTATTTTCACAGTGTGGGTTCTGTCAGTGAGCCAGTAGGCAACCCATCTTGTGACATAGGGATTTATACTAAGTTTAGTGAGTTTATCTATAATTCCAGAGTGGGGGATGGTGTTGAAAGCCTTGGCAAGATCTAGATAGGCTGTGTGAACCACCTTACCCTTGTCTACGGCTTGTTGACTGCTTCAAATAAGTCTATCAGGTTTAGGAGACATGATCTGCCTTTTACAAACCCGAACTGGGTGGGATCCAGAGTTTGGAGATTACCAATGTCTTTGTTTATAAGTTCTATGATGATGCGTTCCATGGCCTTGCAGACCAGGCTCGTCAGGCTAATGGGGCGGTATTTCCCGGGGTCTGTGGTGGCTCCCCCCCTTGTGGAGTGGGATAACCATTGCTGTGCACCATTCAGCAGGCACAAAGCCTGAGGTGAGGCTATGATTGAACATGGTACTTAGGTGGGGTGCCAGTTTGTTCTGTAGTTCATGTAGAATGCAGCCTGGGATGTTGTCTGGTCCCATGGATGCTGTGTTCTTGGCTTTGGAGAGTGTGGTTTTTACCTGTGCAGCCATGATTACAGGAACTTTGCATTGTTCTGGTATAGAGATGGGCTCTTTAGGGGGTGAGAGGGGGGTAAAGTTAGCACTGAACCTATCTGCTAGGATGTTGGCAATATCAGTTGGGTCTGTATATTTAGTGCCATTGTGCTGTAACTCAGAGCAGATCTGAGTGTTGCCATTGAGATTCTTGACATAGCTATAGAATGCTTTGTGGCTGTCTTTAGAATCAGTGAGAGGGGGGTAAAGTTAGCACTGAACCTATCTGCTAGGATGTTGGCAATATCAGTTGGGTCTGTATATTTAGTGCCATTGTGCTGTAACTCAGAGCAGATCTGAGTGTTGCCATTGAGATTCTTGACATAGCTATAGAATGCTTTGTGGCTGTCTTTAGAATCAGTGGCAATTTTGTTTTCATAACTAGCTTTGGAGGATTTTATCAGGGATTGCAGCTTCTTACTGATGCAGAGAGGGAGCTCCTCCACTCATGAGATTTTACTCTCTTTTGCAAGAGTTTCTTCCTTCTGTTGTACAGTTTGTTTATGGCAGGGGACCACCAGATTGGCTTCCTTTTTTTGGAGGATAGCGTCTTGGTTCTGTTTGGATAGCATGATCCATGCACTCATGTAAGTGCTTATAAAGTGCAATTGTGTAGGATTCAGTAGTCGTAACTGTATTGTCCATCTGCATGGGTGTCATGAAGTTCACCACTTCTGTCTTAAGAAGCATGAAGTTGGCTTTGGAGAAATTTTTTACTGTGGTTTCATTAATGGGAGGGTGGAGGCAGGATATGGATATCTAGGGTAATTAGCTTATGGTCGCATCGGACCAATGAGGCGTTGACTTCAGGTGTGGAACACCAGTCACTCATGTCGGTAATGACTATATAGGATATTGTTGCCCCTAGTGGGGGTGTGGATAAGTTGATCCAGAGCATTGGAGTTTATGAATTCCAGAAAGCGTTGAGTGAAGGAATTGGTACATGAGTAGTTTTCCCAGTTAATGGTGGGGTAGTTGAAATTGCCCATTATTAGGGTGTTTGGTTGAACCCTAATATTTTCCAGTACATCAAGAAAAGAGGAGTAGGAATCCTGGGGCATGGTGGTGATCTGTAGCAAGCTACAATTTGGATTGCAGTTTTGCCCAGAGTTAGTTGCACTTGGATAACCTCGGCTGCATTATGCTGAGCAACTAGCCTGGAGGTGTGGATATCCTTAATGAATATGGACACAACTCCGCCTTTGGTGTTCTAGTCCAGGTTACATGGCCGAAAAGTGTGGTATGAGTTATAGCCTGGTAGTGCAGGGGTGCTCTCTGGAGTCTTAAACCAGGTCTCAGTCACTGCACAGATATCGATGTTCTCCATTTTAAGGAGTGCCTCGAGTGAGTGCATTTTGAGATTTAGACTTCTAGCATTGAGTAGCATCACCCTCAGTTTTTGCTTGCCTGTTTCTGTTATGGTGGTGAATTTGTCATTTGAACCTTGCCTAAAAAAGGCACTATAGGGGTGGCAAGAACCTTAGCCAGTATCCAGAATCCCAAGGGTGACAGGTGCAGGCCATCTCTGGCAAAGCATCGTGGTCTGTTGACCATGTCATCCCAGGCAGACAGATACTGGATCCCTTTAGAATGGCACCAGAAGCTTAGCCAATTGTTGAAGTCGATCATTTTGTCCTTGTACTGCGGCATCATTCTAGGTGATGGCAGAATGCTACTCAGAGCTAGGGTCATACCTGCCTGGGCTACAAGATTGGAGAGCTCTTCCATGTCTCTTTTCATGTAGTCCAGGGAGGTACATCTCAGGTCGTTCACACCAACATGGACAATGACAGAGTCATATTTGTACTTGTTGTGGAGTGACCTGTGTGCGTGGGTTTTGTGGCAGATCCTGGCACCCGACAAGCAGCTGACAGTAACTTTCTCCTTGTTTAGCCTGGTTAGTGGGACATCAGTGTGCCTGACTATAGAGTTGCCTATGACTAGTGTGTTGGGTACATTGTTTTGCCTTATTGGCTGTGGTTGAGTGACACACTTATTCTGTGGGCTATGTGTCAATGTGTCATTTGGGTTGTGTTGGGGGGGTGGAGGTTCCTTGCATTTCTGCTTTGTAGGTCTCTGTTGCTTGAGCAGATTATTATTGAGAGCCTCCGTAAATGTTTTTGTGTTTCTATGTGTGGATTTTAGTAGTGGAGATTTAGTGAGACTATGTGTTGAGGGTGGTGTGGTGCAAGTGTTTACCTTCTCCTCTTGACTGTCAAGATCAGTCTTGATTGGAGAGAGCTTTACCTCCAGTTTGGCTAGATAAGTGCATCTCTCACAGGTTGTAGTGTTGGGTGGTAGGAGGAGAGGGTTGTCTGTGTACATGAGGCAATTTAGAAAACCACCGGAGAAGGCTCAAGGAAGTCCGGTGACAAGCACACTGCAAACTAACTCACAATCCTGCTGATGTGAGTACTGTTCCGATTGAACCAACCTTCAAATTCAGTTAGACTTTAAACTCCGTATAAAGGCTCTGCAAACAGTTCAAAGATAAAGACTTTTATTCCAACGGACAACAAGGAAAAAAACTGATTTAATCACAAGCGCTTTCGCCTGGTCATACCAGGCTTTTTCAAGTGTAACTAAATTGAAAAAGAACAAGCTTTTATACTAAAAGCACATTACCCTTATTACCATTAAATTGTTTCATCACACCAATTATGCAAATTACTCAATTAATTGTGAATAATGGATTTTGTCCCTACAGGGTTCTTTGTGCAAAGAATGCTTGATTAAACAACACTTATAATTAATGTTAAATGCTCTTTGGAAACTATTAAATGAAAATAAAAAATATATATAAAATATATATATATGTACATTTTTAAAAATTCTTCATCCTAAATATTATTACTCCTTCGAATGCTGTTAAAAATATAAAATAATAAATCCTCACAATGACTTTGATTAAATAAAGTAACTGTGAATGAGCTTGACTGCAATTACATTCCAATGCGCTGTGAATTATTAAAGTGCTGGATAGACTTGGGTAAACTCAATGGTGTACTACCAAATGGTCCCCTTTTTGCCAAAAACAGCTTACCCTTCACATTCGATTGTGATAAATACCATAAAACAATAATGCTGCCTTTAAGAACTGTTTGGACAAATGACATGCTTGCCAAAATAAAAATAAAAAGAAAAAAAAAGAAAAATGAAAAGCAAAAATATAACCAACAAACGAAAAACTACTTTAAACAAAAAACCTAGACCAAGATATGGGGCATTATAATATGCTCCTTTTCTTTTTCAAAACTGGTGCCAAACTTCTTTCTACATTGCCCCAAGATGTCCAGATTCATCAGATAGACAGGAGAGAACACTGGGAGCTGACCCTTGGACATGCCTGAATAAAAAACTATTTTCCTCTAGATAAGTGAGGAAAGTGAGTGCAAGAGCTGTTTTTATCTAAGCAAGTGAGGAAAGTAAGTACCAAAACTGTTTTTCTCTTGATAATGAGGAAGGTTGAGTGCTGTAGTAATTAGTAGGTTATTTAGTACTTACAGGTTCTGAACAAGTGCTGATCACGAATAAGCAAATTCAAGTGCTAAAAGTAAGAATCTGTATCTGGACTAAACTTGCTACAGGAAAGGGGGGAACAAGTGCAAATGTTGGCTTTTAAATCAGAAAGTTGAGAGAGATGGAAAAACTGCCCAAACGACCAATAAATATAATTTCTGGGCCAGAACCACTCCTTATGAGGTAGATAGGTTACCTAGTGTTTACTACTTCCATTGATAAGCTAGAAGGCTTCCCACCAACACAGAAAGCTTGGGGGGGGGCTCAGAAGCTTACATATAGTCCTGGATACAGCAAATCTAAATCTGGACTACATTAGTTACAGGAAAGGTATTTTTTATATATATGATGGTTGGGTTGGGAGGATGGCTTAATGGCTAAGGTGTTTGCCTTACAAACACAAAGTGCAGGGTTTGAGTCTCACAAGGGATAATTGGCTAGGCTTAAAATGGCTCACAAGGGCAGTTAGTTTCATTTTACAATGAAAAACAAATGGCATTTGCAACAGCAGTTAAATATAACTATGGCAGCACATGAACTCAATTATTCAGGACATAAGACTACAGCAGTTCACACCTCCTGCCACTTTATAGTGTTTCCTACAGGTATAAGTAGCACTTATTTGATAGACCACTACACACTGTACAAATGATAATGGCTATGACCATATGCACCAATGATCTCTATTTGAACTATTTAGAAATGTCTGCTGTACATTGTGAGATGCTCATGGACAATTCAGCCTACCCCATAGGCAGGACTGTATTCACCAAGTATTATCTTTGTAACTGTACATGGTCACATAGTGAATGGCATGTCCCATAGTTGTGGACTAGATGCTACCATTTCACCTGCACAGCTGTGTACCATGCACAAGCCTGCTGGAGAGATTGCCATGCTGCTGCTGTCAGCTGGCCACCATCAGTATCATCACTGGTGGACATATGAAAGAGGGAGCATTACTAACACTATAAACCACTGACAGTGGCAGTTGTGCACCAGACTGATAGTTGATCCTTTTTTGCAGAACGCAGCAGGCTGTAAACATTCTGCATCTAGTAGCAGACACATGCTGAAGGCCCCTTGACTTATCCAGACAATGGAAACAGGCATTGAGAAGGTTAAATATTCTCTCAATGGCTAAATGTGTCTAGGATAGAGTGGTGTTAAAGACCTGCTCAGGTGTCATTCTCTAAGGCGTGAATGGGTAGCTTGTACCACCTGGAAAATATTACAGAGAGGAGACACATAAGGAAGAGGATATTAGTCTTTACTATCTATTTCAGTACAAAGTTAGAGAATAATGAAGTTGGTTTACACCGTAAAATTGCTTAAATGTATCCAGGACAACAGAGGTCCAGTGTTATTGACAGTTAGTGGGACAGTTATTCACGTCCACATTTCAAATCCGCTTTGAGGACAGCATTGCAATAATGAGACATTAAGCTGATCCAAGATCCATTTTTCCCTCTAAATCATTGTTACTAAATAATTTACATAAATATCTAACTGTCATAGCCGGCCTTATGCATAGGTCAATAGGTGGCCCCCTAAGGCACCGCTGAAGCAGGGGCATTTTTCAGGTATTTATTTGTTTATTTATTTATTTATTTTTGTAGTAAAGAAATGGTTTCTTTAAAATATTTTGAATGAACACAGGAAAACTGAAGGGTAAGACAAACTGTGAGGAAAAAGGAAGAAAAAAGTAATCTTGGTGGTGTAGGTAGACGAGGTTGAGGGAACTGAGTGGTGCTTGGGGGCACTGTGGAGCCCTTTTGCCTCAAGTACCAGTTGACCAAAGGCCATCCCTACTAAACAATCATCAACATATACAAAAATAAAGACATTATGCATCTTTTTTATGTCTTTATAGTACACTAAACCTAAACATTTTCAACAATAGCTCACACATTGACACAAAACATTCATATTCCTAAAGTAAGTATTTGCCACCATGCTACAATATATGCATTTTTAGAACTAATCCATCACCAGTAATTCCTATCTCAGTGTCACATGCTATGTATATATTATGTAGAGCTCATTATTTGTCCTCTGTTATTAGTCCACAAGAGATGGGTTGAAATAGCACCACTTTATCACCTGAAATATAGAAAAAATACAAAACAAAAAAAGACCCAGATATTCACAAATGTACTGCACTGATATGTTAAGCCATTTTACAAAGTATATCTTGAATGGCAACACCATCTGTCCTGATTCACGAACTTGTGGATGCAGCGTACAATTGCCTTGTGGTGTACCAGGCATTCCTGTGCTCTGAATGCAGTGACTGTATCACCTAATAAGACAATGCCACACTGCACAGCAGTGACAGGCATCACAGCAAGGTAAAATATACCTTATACTGCCATTAGCTACTGCTGAACTGTAACCCACAATCCCTTCTGAAAGTGAATCATTAAAATCTGACACAATGTGATCTCCCATTAGCAAAAGACCACCAATGTCAATAAATGGAAGTGGGTCATACCTAGCTCTGATAACAAGTTTACTCCTTTACTGGTAGGATTTTTTGTACATACAAGAGAGTGTTTCTTTTTTTTTTTGTTTTTGTTATTTTAATGATACCTATATATTGCTTAGTTCTGTCATCTGGATAACAAATTAACAGGGATGTGGATGGTTTTTTATTTGGATAGTACATTGAAGAATTCAAATGGGTTACCATGTTAGGACCAGCTCAAACTCCAAAAGCTACTTTTAAGTGGTATATATATATATATATATATATATATATATATATATATATATATATATACATATATACAAAGAAGTTGTCAAATTGCTTATGTACTCCATGCATGGAGTACAGTACCCATGTAATGGATAAGACAGTGTACACATGGTGCTACCCCATCTCACTGCTAATTTTATAAACCAAACCAGCCTTGGTATGCCATTTTGCAGTATGCCTGCACTGCTCTGAACTACACAATGTATTTAAATAACACCAGGAGTGAAGAGAAAACCCATATTACATTACAGTACACTAATCATTAATGTAATTTCTGATCATAGTAGTGTCTCCATTGTCTGTCTCACACGCACACACGCGCACACACACACACACACACACACACATACACACACGTATCCTGACCCTATAAAGCATTCAGTTCTTTTATGCATAGTATCAGACTATATACCATGATATAAACTCCCCTTACCCTACTAAGCCATTCTTCCACACTGTAAATAGCTTTGTAAATTCTCTCAGAATGTATCCTATTATCTCTGTAATTGAATTCCTATTGGAATTCAGTCATGTGCAAGCACCTCTCCCAATGTGTATTGTATTCTGTAATAGGTATCCTTTATTGCATTATTCATTTTTTTTTCTTTATTAGTGTTTGCCTGTTCTGAGTACTGTTATTAGAATTTTGCATAAATTCAATTTTTTTAAGTTATATGCTACTGTAATTGTTGCTGTTTTTCTCCTGGGCTTAGAATGAAAAGTGGTCTTTGTTCCCAGTCTGAGTTCTCTAGTAACAAATGTAAAATAAATAAATAAATAAATAAATAC
The DNA here is from genome assembly GCF_019279795.1 of Protopterus annectens. Taxonomy (NCBI): domain Eukaryota; kingdom Metazoa; phylum Chordata; order Ceratodontiformes; family Protopteridae; genus Protopterus; species Protopterus annectens. Next base: position 666,689,959 of record NC_056744.1, read on the forward strand.
ATACATACATATCTTACCTCCAGGAAGAAAAAGATGCAGAACGCCATAGAGGTCATAGCATATTTCATGTGCTGGAAAAGTTAAATGCTGCACATGTCTTCATGCTTCTGACAAATATAAAAAGGAAAAAAAAAGTAACCTAACTAAAAGAAAAAAAAAACTTGAGAGTTACTGGAGCAATTAAACATTTCACAATGAAAAACAAATGGCATTTGCAACAGCAGTTAAATACAACTATGGCAGCACATGAACTCAATAATTCAGGACATAAGACTACAGCAGTTCACACCTCCTGCCACTTTATAGTGTTTCCTACAGGTATAAGTAGCACTTATTTGACAGACCACTACACACTGTACAAATGATAATGGCTATGACCATATGCACCAATGATCTCTATGTGAACTATGGAGAAATGTCTGCTGTACATTGTGAGATGCTCATGGACAATTCAGCCTACCCCATAGGCAGGACTGTGTGCACCAAGTATTATCTTTGTAACTGTACATGGTCACATAGTGAAAGGCATGTCCCATAGTTGTGGACTAGATGCTACCATTTCACCTGCACAGCTGTGTACCATGCACAAGCCTGCTGGAGAGATTGCCATGCTGCTGCTGTCAGCTGGCCACCATCAGTATCATCACTGGTGGACATATGAAAGAGGGAACATTACTAACACTATAGACCACTGACAGTGGCAGTTGTGCACCAGACTGATAGTTGATCCTTTTTTGCAGAATGCAGCAGGCTGTAAACATTCTGCATCTAGTAGAAGACACATGCTGAAGGCCCCTTGACTTATCCAGACAATGGAAACAGGCATTGAGAAGGTTAAATATTCTCACAATGGCTAAATGTGTCTAGGATAGAGTGGTGTTAAAGACCTGCTCGGGTGTCATTCTTTAAGGCTTGAATAGGTAGCTTGTACCACCTGGAAAATACTACAGAGAGGAGACACATAAGGAAGAGGTGATTAGTCTCTACTATCTATTTCAGTACAAAGATAGAGAAACATGTATGTTTTGAGGGTTGGCATAATAGTTAAGGTGTGTACCTCACAGACACAAAGACAGAGTTTGAGTCTTACCTTTGAGGGAAATTTGCTAAGCTTAAAATGTCACACAAGGGCAACTAGCTTAGTACTTACCTATGAACAGCATTGTAATATTCTGCACTTACCAACTAGGTGACTATGAGGAGTCCTACTATTTAGGAAGTGGAAATATAGAAAATCTCTCACCCCTTTGCGTTATGCCCATTAGGCTGCAGCTGATGGAATAGTAACCATTCCTGTTATTGTACCTCCCACCCCATGGTCCAAATAGGGCCTTTATAGCCAAAAGGGTGCAACCTACTACACTAATCTCCTCAGAAAAGCATGTCATTCTGTAGATGGCATGCATGATCCTGTCTTGGTCCTATGCTGATACTGAGAAATATATATGCTCATAAAATGGGTCAATAGTATATTAAGGAATTGCTGCAGTGTACTTGAGGCAGAAACCTGTGAGACACCCATGTTGTCCTCAAGTCTGTCTCTGAAAAGTCCCTGTAACATGTACAATGAGGGCTACTCATAACTTGGTATCCACAGCAATAAGAAGGCAACATATTCCCTCAGTTTCACCAAATGGGCCATATAAGTTCACAAAAGCCCTTTTGTTCTCCGTGTCATCTCTAAGTCTATCAAGTAATTCCTGCTCAGCAAACTTCAAATGGGTTATTTTCTGCCTATGACTTCTGCTCCTTAATTTATGAGTGCAAAAGATTTCAGTGGGATAGACAAGAGCGGGTCTACTTTAAAACATTGAAATTTTATAACATTGAATTTCATAACATTGAGACCATAACATCGAAAATGCAAAACACTGAAAACCCAAAACAATGAAACTTCAGAACACTGAAACTGTGTTTCATAACATTGAAAACTACAACACACACCTCCACCTATAACAACACCTAACTAACAGCCACAGATTCTACTACATTTCTGCAGGGGGGCAAGGCAGGAAGAATGCCACACTTGCACATTTAAGTTGCAGCTTTTGCACATATTTCTTATGCACATCTCATTGTCTATACCTTTACCTATGAACTACTAAATATATTCTTAAACTGCTGCTCTGAATCACACCTTGTTTGGGCTTGTGTGCAGCCAGCACACACAAACAGACAATTATAAAATGCAATTAATACACTTTCTTAAAAACAAAAATACAGAAGGATCAGAATATCAGCAGGACTACAGTTCTAGGACATTAATATACTATGTGCAATAGTTTAGATATAAGATGTGCAAAAGAAAGTACTTGCAACAGTATATATGTCATGATTAAAGAATATTTCATTGTTGTTATAGGTTCCCAGATCCCTAACTATGAGATAAATGTTTAGGAGTGTGCTGTCAATGTTATAGTTACAAGTGGGGTCATGCTTCTGAAGGATACAATTATACACGTCTTGTAATTTAGTTTATGTTCATAGCTTTGGCACAAGCTATTTGTTTGTTATAGGCTCTCTTGGGGGATCTTGCTAAATTCTAATGAGTTTATGATGGCACCAAATTTATTGCCATCTACAAACCTGGTCAGTCATAAACCATATCATTAGCTTTGACCCTCAAGATTTAAATACCAAAAAGGACTATCCTAAGGACAGAATCTTGGAATACAGTGCTAGAGAAAGGTCCTTTGGAGGAGGTATACTTGTCCAGTGTAACTTCTTGAATGCTATTCATGAGGTGGTTTGCTATCCAATGAGTTACACAGGGATTGATATTTAGTTGGGAGAGTTTATCTATGATATCTGAATGTATGATGGTGTTCAATGCCTTTCTCAGGGCACTGTTTTGACTTCATTCATTACTTTGGCAGTTTTTTTAAAGAAGATGACCAGGTGAAATAGTTAGAACCTGCCATTGATGAATCCAGACTTGGTAGGGTTTGGAGTCTGCAGGTTACCTATTTCCTTATATAATAATTCTGAAATGCTCTTTTATATAGCCTTACATATTACACTGGTCAGATTTTAAGGTGTATAATTACGAGGTGTTTTGAAGACCCAAAAACACACACAGATCATGCGACTCACACAGCAGACTTTTAAATAAAGACAGTTTATATCACAGAACAAATCAAAGCTTCGGATTTATTAACAGAACAGTAAGTGCTTTCGCATTGAAGACCCAACTTTGTGCAAGGAAATAACTGCTTCTGCTGTTGGCCTCCATTCATCTTGCATGAAGCCTTTTTTGAGGCTGATATAGAATAAGTTCTGTAGGGTATCAGAAAAGTCGTTTTAGGCTGAGCAATAAGCAACCTGGTATGTTATCTGGCTCTGTAGACACAATGCTGTTGGCCTGAGATAAAACCTTGAGAACTTGTTCTTAGGGGATTTGAGTGTGAGGGGTGTATGTGTGGATATGTGATCTGAGAATACTGGAAGGTTGAAGGGGTGAGGTTTAAGCTGAACTTGTCCAATAGTAGATTGGCCATGTCCTCTGGGTCTGAGTATAGATTCTTAGATTGTTACTAGGCTAGTGACACGGGGAGCCTTTCTAAGCCTAGCCAGTTTTTCCTGAAAGAATAATGACGTGTTGTATCCAAATAGGCCATTGAGAGACAGGCATGTATAAGCCTTCTATGACCATAAGGGACATGGGTGCCAAGCCCAGTGTAAATTTCCAATTCCCATCTACTGGTCTAGGTTGCACTTAAACTGGGTAATAGATGAACTCAGCTTTACATCAATGGGACGCTTGTCCCATAGGAGGGGCAGTCTCTGAGACACATATCTGTCTCTCCAGCATGTTTTGTTTAAGTCACAGGCAAAATTCAGGTCCCTAGACCTTTTATTTCTGGTACTCTGACTTACAAATATGTAGGGGATTCATAACTGTTGGGTTTGTGGATGCCTTTTTAAGCCAGGCATACACCACCAATCAACAATTTATAGAAGACTGAGTAGAGAGAAAGGGATTTAAGGTGTTCTGCATAAGACAGTTTTGTTAAACCTTGTATTCTTTTTGTAAGGAACCTCTGAGGTCCCTTTAGTTGCTGCATATGCCTGGTTAGGTACATAAGAACATGAGCATTCTGCTCTATCACTGGTCTGATAAGGGTGGAATGCAGTGGGATAATGACCTCTTTGGAGCTAGATGTCATGCCTTTACTTATAAGTTGCACAACATAAAATAATTTCCTTACCACTGTGGCCACATGGTAGTCAAAGGATTAGGCTACAACCTATGTGCTTACCCAGATCCCTGACCACTGGATCAGTTCTTAGGAGTGTACCATCAACATGGTAATTTTCTGGGATGCTTGACTTCCCAAAGGGTACAATTATGCATTTCTTAGCACTGCGTTTAAGACTATGGCTTTGGCACCATTTATTAGTCAGAGATAAACTATATTGAAGAATGCTAGTGTCTGCAGGAGAATTAATGATAACCCCCAGCTTGCAATCATCTGCAAACTATTCAGCTGTAAACCTTCAGCATTTGCTTCAGTTCAGAGAAACAGATGCCAAAAAAAAGTGTGGGCTCAGTAAGGTGCCCTGGGGGACTCCACTAGTGACAGGCCTCTTGCTGGAGATGGCCTCTCCTGTTTTGACCTCCTGGGCCCTATCAGTGAGCCAAATGGATATAATTTCCTATTTCTGGCATTTTTAACATAAATAAAGAAGGTTTTGAGGTTTTCCTTCATCTGGATGGATATTTTTTCCTCATATTTGTTCTTTGGTTAAGTTGATCAGGGCCCAGTATTCCTCATTTAGATTAGCAAGGGTATTTTTCGATTTTGAAAGTTAGATTTATATTTGTGTGAAAAGTTTTTTTTTTAAATTATAGAATATATTTATATTTAGGTTTCGCCACATGGGTTTAGTTTTGAATTTAGCATTGTATTTATTTCTGACTGGAACAGATGCTTCTATGCAGATATTTACAGAGACTAACCCTTCTCTGGAACAGGCTCCAAGTCCATGTGAAGCATAGTTTCTACCTAACCCAATTTAATGTAACTTGGACAATTGGCTGGGGAACAGGGAATTCATCCCTGGTTTGGCACCTATGTCTCTAATGGACACAGACATCTCCAAAGACCCTGCTTGTAAATGTTTCATCTCCCAAGCCCCTCCTTACATTTATCAAGGGTACCAGAACTTGCCAGAGATTTGGGATTCATGGTTAGGCTTAAAAAGGCCCTTGAGGTCATTAGCCTAGTAAACACCTATGAACTTTTGTATTCCAGCTGTTTTTTTTTTTTGTTTTTTTTTTTTTTTATCAAAACAAACCCATTTTTTGTGTCTACTATCAATTGTTTGTTAGCATTTTATCAAACTTAGATTCATTAAACACAAGTATTTAAACATTCAGGTTATGGATCTACAACTCAGGGTATTGCAAAATCGCATTATCGGGCCATATAGCAAAAAATAAACAATGAAACCTTCATATGCCAAATTAGGCATTCTTGTTTGCATTGTGTCTATGTGGTCTTGGAGCTATATTTAGGGATTTGTTTGCATAGCCTTCATTTAAGGGTGCAGTGGACTTGCTATCTTAAAAAAAGGCATAATGAGTGAACATCTGTTCATGTAAAAATATCAGTGTCATATATTTTATTTTAACACTTTTATTGAATTATGATCATAAAAACTGGTTTCCAGGATTTTAAGTTTTAATACCCAATGATGTGAACCTTGGCTCTAGATGACTGTCATTGTTGAAGTGACATCCTAATCCCATGTGCAAAATGGGAAAAGGGGTTGTGAATGAATGGATGGATGGATGGATGGATGGATGGATGGATGGATGGATGGATAGTTGGATGAATGGATAGATGGTCATATCAATACGCTTTTGGTTTGTAGTGTCAGCGTGTGTTTGAAGAGAAAATGAAAGTAT
>NC_056744.1:666700869-666703369 GCF_019279795.1 Protopterus annectens
GATTTTGCACAAATGTTGACCTTCTGCTTAGTCTACTATTTTGTCAAATTAACACAAGATAACCAAACATAATTTTGATCTAGTTCACATCTCCCATATCTATTTATCTATAAATCTATATTTATTTATATGTATGTATGTAAATATATATATATATATATATATATATATATATATATATATATATATCCTGGATTCACTCCTGTGCATTTAGCACATTGAGCAAAGGGTGCCTTTCAACACTCTTTGTTTCCATAGCAGGTGTTGGTTTTACAAGGTTGAGTTGCTAGCCCAAGGCCCAGCCCCCCTCAGATTGTATGCCACACACTCACCTGTACACACTGACACCTAGGGCCAATTTAGAGTGTCCAATGCATATACTGCATGTCTTTGGAATGTGGGTGGAAACTGGAGTACCTGGAGGAAACCTACAGGAAGGCAGGGAGGACATGCAGACTCCACACAGAAGGCACCTCAGCTGAGAATCGTACCAGAAAACTCTTGCTGTGAGGCTGTGAGGTGACGCTACACCACTGCACCATCCATATATATTCACACACACACACACACACACACACACACACACACACACAAACACACATACACACACACACACACATATATATATATAGATATATATATATATATATATATATATATATATATATATATATATATATATATATATATATATATATATATATATGTATATATATATATATATATATATATATATATATATATATATATATATATATATATATATATATGTATATGAGTCCACTTGAGATACTTAAAATCTACCATTGGTCAACATTTATTTTGCAGATAAAATATGGACAGTTACACAGTCAACTGGTGTGTGAGATCACACATTTGTTGGGTTAGGGAAATTTGCCCTTTCCTCGAGATTGTGATATCTCAGAATTAGTATATATAATTAGCACAGGGTGTGTGGTGTTCAGGGAGGCTTTCTCCCTTCAAAAATGGTGTTTTATGTTGTACATACCCCAGAGATTGTGTTTTTATACACTTTGCATAAACATGTATTTCTTCTGCTTGCTTTATTGCCTACTGATCTGTGTTACAGATGAAAACATTCCATATACCAAATTATTTATCCAGTTAACAAAATTAAGATAGATAGATAGATAGATAGATAGATAGATAGATAGATAGATAGATAGATAGATAGATAGATAGATGAATACATAAATGATGTGGTTTAGTATAGCATCATATAAGAGAAGGGGAATCTTACAAGGAATAATGTATAATATGTGGATGAAAGGCCTGGTTCTGTGTCTTCCTTACTATCAAGAATACAACTGAAGAGAAAAATATCACACAGAAGCAATATATATATATATATATATATATATATATAGCCATGAGAACAAATGGCAAGATGAATACCTGACTGGGATGGTTAACTTAATAAGATGATGTTTAATTCCCTGATGGGATATGTGCATGTTTTGCTCTCAGACAATCTATTTCAAATCATCTTTCAAGTTTGTATTCAAGCCATTTCTTCTCATCACCTCACAGCTAGACATTCTGCAGTTCAATACTTGGCAGAGGTGCCTCCTTTGCAGTGTATGTATGTCCTCCTTTTCTCAACGTGCTCCATTTTCCCTTCCATGCTCCAAAGTAGTGTGTGATTGGCACCTTCTAAATTGTCTGTGTGGGCCTGATGTGTGTGTTTGTTTGTATGCATGAATGTGCATGCAAGGTGTGTTGAACAGAAGAAATGAGTGGCAGTCTAGTTCCCATCCCTGTTTGACTAGTAAACTCTGTAATTCCCAGCTGCTTTTTAGAGGATAGCTTCAGGAACTGGCTCTAAATTGAACGTGTGGATGGACTGATTAAACTGTAGAAGTGCATGCATTCAGTTTTGTTTTTTTATTTATTCTTTTTTTTTTTTTTACAAGTACAGTTGCGGTGATGTAGATCTGTATTAAGCAGAAGCTATCACATTATATCTGACAATGCCCACTGTTGTTTGTTCAACTCAAGCTTTTTACCTAATAATAAAACATTGTGCATTAACAGGCTGGCTGAATGCTGCTTTTTTTTTCTGGGCATGGTTGCTGAATTACCCAGGCTTCTGTATACCCAGTACTTCCTGCTAATGTCATATGCAGTCTCTTCATCTTCATGCCTTATAAATTCAAGTTTTGTCCACTTCCACTACTTGTCAGTGAAATGGGTTTTAGGTGAAATGAGTTTTAGGTGAAATTAACTTTAGGTGATTTGGTCTCAGTGAAATGAGTTTAGGTGAAGTGACACATACCCATATATATATATATATATATATATATATATATATATATATATATATATATATATATATATATATATATATATATATACTGAGGTGAAAGGGCAGTAAGTTAATGGACAATTCTATCCAGTTTCATACTTAAACAGTTAAATGATACAGATACTTAGCTTATACTCTTATACTTTTATTTGTCTCTGACCCTTATAAAACTGA